>NC_057798.1:581091108-581099351 GCF_018294505.1 Triticum aestivum
CTAGCGTGGCAGCTAGCTTGTTTGCAAGCCACAGCACTAACCCCGCACCCACCCGAGCTCCGACCGCCGCCTCGGGCTCCACTCCGGCGGACTCCGTCCACCCCCGCACCTCCCGTTGGCCCCCCTAGGTGCGCACGGGCACGGGCTACCTTCTGGTGCCCTTCGCGCGTCCAGCCGTCGCCCGTAGCGCAACCCCGGTGAACTTCCGCCGCGTTCCGGGTCGCCGCCGGCCGAACTCCGGTGGCCAGTGACGTGGCTGGCTTAATTAGCCACTAATCACCGCTTTGTGACACTGACAGCAGGGCCCACCTGCTAATTAATCATAGATTAGTTTCTGTTTAGTTTTTAACTAATCCAGTGGCCCCACCCGTCAGCATTGACTCTGCTGACGTGGCCTTTGACCCGGCCCCACCTGCCATTGACACTAAACAGCCCTGGGTCACTGACCAGTGGACCCCACTGGTCAGGTTTGACCTGGAGGCGCCCTGTTGACCTGCTGACGTCAAGGTGATGACATGCTGACGCCATAATTCATTTTCTGGAATTATTTTAATTCTAAATAATCAGAAAAATCCAGAAAATTGTATAAACTTCTAAAATTCATAGAAAATTAACCGTAACTCCAAATTAAATAATTTATATATGAAAAATTATCAGAAAAATTCAAGGAATCCATCTGTACCATTTTCATGCATGTTAGAACAACTTATAGCTGCTGTTTAGCACAAATCAATTAAAGGGCATTTATTTAATCACATATGGAGTTTGAATTTGAATTTTATATTCAAACCAACTTCATTTAATCTGTTGCTAGTTGCATTAGCCCAAAACACATTCATTTTGCCATGTCATGATCATGCATCATATTGTGCATTGCATTGATTGTGTTCCCTTCTGTGTTGCCGGTATTTGTCCCCTCTCGATAGACGTGATACCGATGATGTGATCGTTGACACTGGTGAAGACTCAATGTTATCTTCAGAAGTGCCAGGCAAGCAAAACCCCCTTGTCCATTCCGATAAAATCCCACTCTCTCGCTCCTGCTCTCTTTTACTGCATTAGGACAACATCGATTCATCTGTTACTTGCTGCGGTAGCTGAACCCCTTTATCCTCTGCATGACATGTCATTCCACAGTAATTAGATGAAACCCACTAGCATGAGTAGGAGTTGTTTGAGCCCTGATGTGCCTACTCATTCATGTTTGTTTGTCATGCCTGCTACTGCTTAGAGTTGAGTCAGGTCTGATTCATTGGGGATGAATCAGAGGCATGTGAACATGTCCTACTGTGTGTGAGCTAAGTGTGTGAACACGATTTGGTAAAGGTAGCGGTGAGAGGCCATGTAGGAGTACATGGTGGGTTGTCTCATTGAAGCCGTCCTCAGGAACTGAGTTCTGTGTTTGTGATCCATGATTCAGCTACTACCATACATTGGGCCCTGAAATATGACCCCGCTCGACTTCTTATTCACCCTTGTCCTCTGTCCAGGAGTTGCAAGTAGTTTCTGGTGTTTGTAGTATGCTGGAGGCCATGGACAGCGCTGACCGTAGGGGTGGGCTGTGATGCGGTAGGCACGTGGCCGGGTATACCGGGCGCCCGTTTGGTGTCACGGAACCATGTTCACATCGTTTGGGGCTGTGAGCGAAACTCCGGCCGGATCTCCTCATGGATGGAACCCGAATAGGCGATAAACCTGGACTAGAGACTTGAGTGTTTAGGTAGGTCGTGGTCTACACCCACGTCGGCTTTCGCTTGAAGTCTGCCGAGCACATGTCGTGTGCAGACGCTAAGTGGTGGAAACATGTATGAAGAAGTACACCCCTGCAGGGTTAACACCATCTATTCGAATAGCCGTGTCCGCGGTAAAGGACTTCTGGGTTGCTTATATCAGTTCATAGACAAGTGAAAGTGGATACTCTAAAATACGCAAGATAAGCGTGAGTGCTATGGATGGCGTTCTCGTAGGGAGACGGGAGAGGATCCATAGTGGTGTATTGATATGGTGAATATGTGGACTCGTGTGCGCCACCTCAAAAGTTACATTGCAGTCGTAGTTCAGGATAGCCACCGAGTCAAAGCTGGCTTGCTGCAGTTAAACCCCACCATCCCTTTGTTGATAATGATGCATATGTAGATAGTTCTGATGTAAGTCTTGCTGGGTACATTTGTACTCACGTTTGCCTATTTTATGTTTTTGCAGAGAGACTTCAGTCTCACTAGTATTTCCGCGTGGTCTTCGACGTTTAGCTTGTTACCTCAGCTACGATCTTGTGCCTCGGCAGGATTTGGTAGATAGTCAGGCTTCTCAGCCTTTTTCATTTATAGATGTCTGTACTCAGACATGATAGCTTCCGCTTGTGCTTGATTTGTATGCTCTGAATGTTGGGTCATGAGACCCATGTTTGTAATATCTCGCTCCTCGGAGCCTATTGAATAGATTACTTGAGTCGTAGAGTCATGTTGTGATGCCATGTTGTATTTGCACATATCGAGCATATTGTGTGTATGTTATTGAAATGCTTGGTATGTGTGGGATCTGACCATCTAGTTGTTTATCTTTAGTAGCCTCTCTTACGGGGAAATGTCTCCTAGTGTTTCCACCGAGCCATGGTAGCTTGCTACTGCTCCGGAACACTTAGGCTGGCCGGCATGTGTCCTTCTTCGTTCCTGTGTCTGTCCCTTCGGGGAAATGTCACGCGGTGAATACCGGAGTCCTGTTAGCCCGCTACAGCCCGGTTCACCGGAGTCCTGCTAGCCCAGTGCTACAGCCTGGATTCACTCGCTGATGACCGACACGTTCGATGCTGGGTCATGGATGCCTGTCCCTGTAAGTCTGTGCCGCTTTGGGTTTACGACTAGCCATGTTAGCCCGGGCTCCTTATCATATGGATGCTAGCGACACTGTCATATACGTGTGCCAAAAGGCGCAAACGGTCCCGGGCAAAGGTAAGGCGACACCCGTGGGAATACCGTGCGTGAGGCCGCAAAGTGATATGAGGCGTTACATGCTAGATCGATGTGGCATTGAGTCGGGGTCCTGACAGGATGTTTACAATGCTTGTTGGTTTGTATGGTGCAGGACAGAAACTTTGTCTGTAGTGCACGATTTTACATTTTTAACTGGAATGTCAATTGGTTCTGATTCCTTTTCCACTGTCTTGCTATACAACTTGTTTATTTTTCCTAATTTTGGTAGAATTTTTGGGGTACCATAAGTATGGTGGATGTTCAGATTGCTACAGACTGTTCGGTTTTTTGACAGATTCTGTTTTTTGATGCATAGTTTGCTTGTTTTGATGAATCTATCAATTTATATCAGTGGATTAAGCCATGGAAAAGTTATATTGCAGTAGACACAATGAAAAAACAAAATATGAATTGGTTTGCAACAGTACTTAGAGTGGTGATTTGCTTTATTATACTAACGGATCTTACCGAGTTTTCTGTTGAAGTTTTGTGTGGATGTAGTGTCTAATCGAGGATGTTTCGATGTGAGAAGAAGGAAGAGAGGCAAGAGCTCAAGCTTGGGGATGCCCGAGGCACCCCAAGTAAATATTCAAGGAGACTCAAGCGTCTAAGCTTGGGGATGCTCGGGAGGCATCCCCTGTTTCTTCAACAAGTATCGGTATGTTTTCGGATTCGTTTCGTTCATGCATTATGTGCAAATCTTGGAGCGTCTTTTGCATTTAGTTTTCATTTTCTTTTATGCACCATGCTGGTATGAGATAATTCTTGGTTTATTTATAGAATGCTCATTGCACTTCACTTATATCTTTTGAGTATGGCTTTATAGAATGCTTCACGTCCTTCACTTATATCATTTGAAGTTTGGGTTGCCTGTTTCTCTTCACATAGAAAACCGCCATTTGTAGAATGCTCTTTTGCTTCACTTATATTTGTTAGAGCGTGGGCATATCTTTTGTAGAAAGAATTAAACTATCTTGCTTCACTTATATCTATTTAGAGAGATGATAGGAACCGGTCATTCACATGATTAGTCATAAAATCCTACATAAACTTGTAGATCGCTGAATATGATATGTTTGATTCCTTGCAATAGTTTTGCGATATAAAGGTGGTGATATTAGAGTCATGCTAGTGGGTGGTTGTGGATTGTAGAGACACTTGTGTTGAGGTTTATGATTCCCGTAGCATGCACGTATGGTGAACCGCTTTGTGATGAAGTTGGAGCACAATTTTATTTATTGATTGTCTTCCTTATGAGTGGTGGTCGGGGACGAGCGATGATTTTTTCCTACCAATCTATCCACCTAGGAGCATGCACGTAGTACTTTGTTTTCAATGGCTTGTAGATTTTTGTAATAAGTATATGAGTTCTTTATGACTAATGTTGAGTCCATGGATTATATGCACTCTCACCCTTCCATCATTGCTAGCCTCTTCGGTACCGTGCATTTCCCTTTCTCACCTCGAGAGTTGGTGCAAACTTCGCCGGTGCATCCAAACCCCGTGATACGATATGCTCTATCACACATAAGCCTCATTATATCTTCCTCAAAACAGCCACCATACCTACCTATCATGGCATTTCCATAGCAATTCCGAGATATACTGCCATGCAACTTCCATCATCATCATATTCATGACTTGAGCATTCATTGTCATATTGCTTTGCATGATCGTAAGATAGCTAGCATGATGTTTTCATGGCTTGTCCGTTTTTTGATGTCATTGCTACGCTAGATCATTGCACATCCCAGTACACCGCCGGAGGCATTCATATAGAGTCATATCTTTGTTCTAGATATTGAGTTGTAAGTAAATAAAAGTGTGATGATCATCATTATTAGAGCATTTCCCCAGTGAGGAAAGGATGATGGAGACTATGATTCCCCCACAAGTCGGGATGAGACTCCGGACTTTATGAAAAATAAAAGAGGCCAAAGAAGCCCAAATATAAAAAAAGGCCAAAGAAGCCCACCAAAAAGAAAGAAAAAAAATAAAAAAATGAAAAATAGAAAAATGAGAGAAAAAGAGAGAAGGGGCAATGTTACTATCCTTTTACCACACTTGTGCTTCAGAGTAGCACCATGTTCTTCGTAGAGAGAGCCTCCTATGGTTTCACTTTCTTATACTAGTGGGAATTTTCATTATAGAACTTGGCTTGTATATTCCGATGATGGGCTTCCTCAAATGCCCGAGGTCTTCATGAGCAAGCAAGTTGGATGCACACCCACTTAGTTTCAGTGTGATCTTTCATACACTTATAGCTCTAGTGCATCTGTTGCATGGCAATCCCTACTCACTCACATTGATATCTATTGATGGGCATCTCCATAGCCCGTTGATATGCCTAGTTGATGTGAGACTTTCTCCCTTTTTGTCTTCTCCACATAACCTCCACCATCATATTCTATTCCACCTATAGTGTTATATCCATGGCTCACGATCATGTATTGCGTGAAAGTTGAAAAAGTTTGAGATTATTAAAGTATGAAACAATTTCTTGGCTTGTCATTGGGGTTGTGCATGATTAAATACTTTGTGTGATGAAGATAGAGCAACAGCCAGACTATATGATTTTGTAGGGATAACTCTCTTTGGCCATGTTGTTTTGAAAAGACATGATTGCTTTATTGGTACGCTCGAAGTATTATTGTTTTTATGTCAAATGATAGACTATTGCTTTGAATCACTCGTGTCTTAATATTCATGCCATGATTAGACATATGATCAAGATTGTGCTAGGTAGCATTCCACATCAAAAATTATCTTTTTTATCATTTACCTACTCAAGGACAAGTAGGAATTAAGCTTGGGGATGCTGATACGTCTCCGTCGTATCTATAATTTTTGATTGTTCCATGCCAATAGTATTTAACTTTCATATACTTTTGGCAACTTTTTATATTATTTTTGGGACTAACATATTGATCCAGTGCCCAGTGCCAGTTCCTGTCTGTTGCATGTTTTTTGTTTCGCAGAAACCCAATATCAAACAGAGTCCAATCGGGATAAAATGGACGGAGATTTTTTTTAAATATTTATGATTTTTGGGAAGTGAAATCAATGCGAAACGGTGTCCAGGGTGGTCACGAGGTAGGGGGTGCCCTACCCCCCCCCCCCCCAGGCGCGCCCCTGACCCTCGTGGTCCACCCGTAAGGCGGTTGACGCTCTTCTTTTGGCGCAAGAAAGGTAATTTTATGAGAAAGATCTGGGCGAAAGATTCACCCCAATCGGAGTTACGGATCTCCAGATATAAAGGAAACGGTGAAGGGGTAGACGCAGAGAACGCAGAAACAGAGAGATAGATCCAATCTCGGAGGGGCTCTCGCCCCTCCCATGCCATGGGAGCCAAGGACCAGAGGGGAAACCCTTCTCCCATCTAGGGAGGAGGTCAAGGAAGAAGAAGAAGAATGGGGGGGCCTCTCCCCCTTGCTTCTGGTGGCGCCGGAGCGCTGCCGGGGGCCATCATCATCATCGCGATCTTCACAAACACTGCCGTCATCTTCACCAACATCTCCATCACCTTCCCCCTTCTATATCTAGTGGTCCACTCTCCCGCATCCCGCTGTACCCTCTACTTGAACGTGGTGCTTTATGCTTCATATTATTATCCAATGATATGTTGCCATCCTATGATGTCTGAGTAGATTTTTGTTGTCCTATCGGTGATTGATGAATTGCTATGATTGGTTTGAGTTGCATATTTTATTATTGGTGCTGTCCTATGGTGCTCTCCGTGTCGCGCAAGCGTGAGGGATTCCCGCTGTAGGGTTTGCAATATGTGTATGATTTGCTTATGGTGGGTGGCGTGAGTGACAGAAGCACAGACCCGAGTAAGTAGGTTGTTTGCGTATGTGATAAAAGGGGACTTGATGCTTTAATGCTATGGTTGGGTTATACCTTAATGAATCTTTAGTAGTTGCGGATGCTTGCTAGAGTTCCAATCATAAGTGCATATGATCCAAGTAGAGAAAGTATGTTAGCTTATGCCTCTCCCTCAAATAGAATTGCAACAGTGATTACCGGTCTAGTAACATAGTCAATTGCTTAGGGACAATTTCACAACTCCTACCACCACTTTACCACACTCGCTATATTTACTTTCTTGCTTCTAAACAGCCCCTAGTTTATGTTTACGTGCTCTTTATTATCTTGCAAACCTATCCTATCACACCTACAAAGTACTTCTAGTTTCATACTTGTTCTAGGTAAAGCGAACGTCAAGCGTGCGTAGAGTTGTATCGGTGGTCGATAGAACTTGAGGGAATATTTATTCTACCTTTAGCTCCTCGTTGGGTTCGACACCCTTACTTATCAAAAATTGTTGCGATCCCTTATATTTGTGGGTTATCATGGTCACACGTCTGTTGACTGAAGACTAAATTGGGGTCACATGATTTTATTTTATTTTGGTACTGTCCGATCTACGTCGGATGGCTTGATGGCCGTCTTGTGCCTCCCAGCTGACACTGTTCAGAATCTTCCCCGAAGAGCCAGCGACCAACGGTAGAGCAGCCTGCCTCCGCCGTCTCTGGCCCCGGCCAAAAGCCCGCTCCCCGCCCCACCGCACTGTCGTGGTTGCACCGCCCCCGGGCCAATCCACAAAGACTCCCCGTCATCCAGATCTGGCGGCGGCAGTACCTTCAACCCACGCAACTCTAAAATATATCCATCTAAGCGTTGCTTCCGCAACGAACCTACGGCCCCGCACCCTTACGTTAGACACTAGCCAACCGGCAGCCTAGGAGCTCCGCCGCCTCGAGGGGTGCTGCTTCCCATTGGGAATCGATTGGCCCAGAATAAAAATTTAGACAACTGACGCCTAAATAAAGTGATTTGAGATGAGGGTGCGACCTATCTGGCGGCATGGTGAAGTAGGCAGGTCCAGCTATCGAGTCGGTGAGGCCGGCGCGGTTGCGATGGCGACCGGCGGCAGGGAAAGAGCGATGTCGCGACAGTCGACGGCTACGTGGAAGAAGTGCTAGGACTCTGCACAGATCCGAAGTTGGAGCCGCTACGGCGCCGTGAACAATGGCGGGGGTGAGTCGGCTCCGGTACGGTTCACGCGGTCGTCGTCGAGGCAGCACCATCAGCACGGAGTAAGAGGCACACGGCCCAGTGCACGACGGCAATTGGACAGCGTCTCCGGCAATAGGGAGGAGGGCGGATGTGAAATTGGTGTGGTGGGGGCGCCATGGAGGTGGGGCTGAGGTTTCGCGGCTCGGGAGAAGGGAGCTTCCCGGGGAGAAGGTGATTTGGCATCCATGAGGTATG
>NC_057798.1:581099571-581121024 GCF_018294505.1 Triticum aestivum
AGGGGGAGTTAAAGTCCTACCCTTTCCTATAGGCTTCTCGGCTTTGGTATGTGTACTGAGGGTCGGGGATAGTAGAGTAATTTTGCTTCTCCCCAAATAGTGGGCGGGAGCGATTTCGGGCGAGGAGGGCGTGTTTTGAACTATAGTGATCGCGAGCTATTTCGGGCGAGGAGAGCGTTTCTGAAATAGTGGGCACGAGCTATTTCGGGCGAGGAGAGCGTGTTTTGCCGACCATGGTTTATGTATTCGGCACATGTCATTTCGGCCGAGGATAAGGCGTGCTTGGATGAAGTTACGAACCTACCCTCGATGTACAACGGGCCAATTGATGCGTGTCCCACATAGGACGGTAATTTCGCGTCTCCCATTTATTTGCTCAGGCGAATTCCACCGAGCAGAGAGGATGTTTAACGGTTCGTTCAAATTTTGGGAGAACGAACATCCACGTCTACCTTACCAAGTCGATTTGAATCAAATTTTGAAATATTAGCTTGCCACTTCTTTTTTAGATGGAGAGATGATGCTCGGGAGTAGTGTGTTTTTACATGCTCGTTGCTAGCGATTTACTATATGACAAATAGTTGACCCACTCAAAAACGCGAATCAAACCCAAAATGAAATATCTCGATTCAATGAACTAGCTCGTTCAGTAGGTCAAAATAGTGAACTAAATCCAAAATTGAACACTTCAGTCGAGTAGCATGTTGTACAATATTATAGTACTCCGTGAACATGTTGAAAGTCAAATTAATGAACTTGTTTGATATACGCATATATCCGTTCATGTGTGGATTGCAGACAACATGTTCTCCAATTTAAATATTTGAATGCAAGTTTATATCGAAACATGGTTTATATCAGTCTATGATGCATAAAACGCGACCTCCCCCTCTCCCGAACTCCTATTCTCTCTCTCTCTCTCTCTCTCACTCTCTCACTCACTCTCTCGCCGACAATCTTCAATTCTGTCGCACGCATCCGACACAAAAACCTTGTTGGTCCCTCTCCCTTTCTATCCATCTCTCTCTCTCTTTGTGTGTGTGGGGGGGGGGTCTTTCTAGTTCGCATTCATATATACACCATCTATAGGTCTCTCTCGCACACTATGTATGATACTCTAGCTAGTCCAAGCTAGATATCTTGGGTACACTCATCGTACGCACACAAATTCCTTGGCTCTTTGCCCGTAACTCTCTCACGCACCACTATGTCGTCTCAGAGCTCTTCCCCCCTCTCTCAAACTCTCCATCCACCTGGGTCACACATACACATGCATATCTCACTCGCACTCGATAGGCCCATCTAAAACTCTATCTCTCTCCCTCGTTCTCTCTCCATCTCACACGCACACACACACACAATCTCATGCCCAGCTAGCCAAGTATGATGGTATCTCACTCAATTGTAGGCACACGCAGTCCCCCCTATATGTATATGACTAGCTAATCTTAGTCTCCATCACAAACATGTGCATGGTCTATCTCGATTTCTCTCGGGGCATCTTTCTATCGCGCACGCACTCCCTCGATCTCCCACCCATATAGTCCCGTCATGATCTCGAGGGGATCTCTCTATCACAAACACACCCTCTCTCCCTCCCCATGCGTCCATGCCATCCATGTGTCCCTCTCGACCTTTTTTCCTTGTTGGCCAGACCTCTATTGGACATGTGCTACAGGGGTATCTCTCTCCATTGTAAACAATCACACACTAGCTATCTTCATGTATGTCCTCGCCTCGCTTTTCCATCTCAGAGATGCATGCATGATATGTTCGCATAAGAAACGAAAAAACACACACTCTCTCTAATTTATCGCTTGTTGTCACTTTCTCTTTCACACACATACTCTTTTTGCACACTTACTCATTCTCCTTCACACGCACTTGATCTATCTCGACTGAGGCACTCTCCTCCGTCCATAGCATATAGATTTATTGAAAAGTCAAACATCACAAAGTTTGACCATGTACGTGGAGAAAAACAATTACATCTAGTACGGCAAACATATACCATTAGATTCACCATGAGATGTAGTTTTGTATGATGTATCTTTGGTATTGTAGATATAAATAACATTTGCGTAAACCTGATCAAAGTTTCCAAAGTTTGACTTCTAAAAAATTTACATGCACTGCATTATCGAGCGGATGGAATATCTCTTTCCCTCTCTAAGCTATCTGACACGCCACTCAGCCTTATCGGGGCTCCTCGATCTCTCTCAAACTTTATTGGTCAGTTTGGTTCGTGACCTGACCCTCACGCCTTGATGGCCGGTGCTGCCTGGTGTGGACATGAGATATAAAATATTTCTGCCTGGCCAGGCTTGTGTGGTGCTGAAGTGTTTGTTTCATGCCTGGGTCAGGCAAAGCATTAACGTCACATCAATCAATCCATGCATCAATTATTTAATGCTAATATCCATCCATGTTGCTGTTAGCCTCGTGGCCGCACGACCAGGCACGGCAAGGTGTTCGAAATCGGTCGCTTGGGCTAGGCTACTTGCAGTGTCTGGAGTTCAGCCAGGCTAATTAAAGTGCAAGGGAACCCAGCCCAGGCGGGCTTTCTTTTTCACAGGGTAGCAACCAAACAAGTGTGCATGAAATCCAGCCACAACCCCAGGCCACGCAAAAGATGCTCACGACGCAAGCCAAACTGGACTTATATCTCCCTGGTTCACACATATACATGTCTCGCTCGCGCTATACATATAGACCCATCCAACACTCTCCGCCCTTGTTCTCTCTCCATGTGACACGCACCCCCCTAAGTACCATAACCCATCACTCCATCATAGGCTCTGTTTGGATCCATGGGTTAGAGTTAGTTTGGGTTAGTTTGGAGTCAACTAACCCAAAAAGATCCAAACAGGAGGGTTAGTTTAGGTTAGATGCATCTAACCCATCCAAAAAAACTAACCCATCCAAGAGGTGCTTATTTGGGTTAGTTCTTCTCGGGACCACTAATAAACACTTTTTTCTCTCGCTCTCCCTGCAGTAGATCCCTCCCCACTTCCTCGAAGCTTCTCGTCCTCTCCCTCCCTCCCTCTCGCACCGCCCGTGAAGGTGCCTCGGCATATCCGTGCTCCATCTAACCCTGCCATCCAAACACCTCTTTACTTAGAGTTAGTTCAGGGTTAGTTTAGTGTATGAATCTAACTCTAACCTCTAACTGAGTTAGAGTATCCAAACAGGGCCATAGGCGCAAGCACCCCCCCCCCCTCCTAAGTATGATTATCTCTTACTAGCCATCAGGAACACACGTATTGTCTCCTTCCATCCATACATCTATATCGATATCTCTCGGGGCATCTTCTATCGCGCACACACCTTGTCACTCGATCTCCCACCCATGTAGTCCCATCACGATCTCCAGGGGATCTCTCTATGACAAACATACACTCTCTCCTCCCCATGTCTGCATTTTCTCCGTACGTCTCTCTCGACCTCTCTCCCTTGTTTGTCAGACCCCTCTTGGCCACGTGCTAGGGGTCTTCCTCTCTCGGTTCCAATCAACCACACACTATCTCCTCACCTTGCCTCCGTTGTCGAAGATGCATGTGTGATATGTTTGCATAAGACACGCACTCTTTTTCTCTACTTTTATCGTGTGTTGTCCATGTCTCTTTCACACACACACACACACACACACACACTTTTTCACTCTCTCTCTCTCTCTCTGTGTTTAGGGACTCTGTCACGTCCATAAGCATATGGATGTTTTGAAAAGTCAAACCTCAGAAAAGTTTGACCAGGTATATGTGGAGAAAAACATTTACATCTGGAACGATCATTAGATTCATCACAACATATACTTACTTCATACTATCATTTATCTTTGGTATTGTAGATATAAGTAATTTCTTGAATAAACTTGGTCAAAGTTTCAAAAGTTTGACTTAAAAAAATGTTGTAACTACATTATCGAACGGAGGGAGTAGCTCCTTCTCTCTCTCTCTCTGCTATCTCTCATGGGCCTCCCTCTCACTCGAACTCTCTATACCGACGGATTATACGCTCACTGTGTCAGCGTATAGCTCCATATATTGTTTAGTTGACCGGTCAACCAATCCACATGCTGCGTTGTTAGCTCGTGTTATGTATCTTGGTGTGTTGGCCCATGTTGCAGTGGGTGAAAATAAGTATACTAGAGGCCCATCTGACACGCGGTGAAGTAAACAAAGTTGAAACCATAGCACCCCGCACGCTAGTAAATTGAGGGCGCATTGAGGACAAACTTCTTGCGTGTGAAGGACGCACTCGCGCACAATTCACCACTACGCGGCGGCATGCACAGAAGGACGCACTCACGCACACCCAACACACAACACACACCAGCACACGTGTACACCGGCGTCGCTGCCGGTTGAGATGGACGGCGAGGCAGCCAACAAGCGAAGGCGGCTCGAGCCAAAACCGCATCCGGCGAGCCTGGACTTCATCAACAGCCTCCCCGATGACATGTTGCTCGTCATCATCGGCCTCCTCCCCACCAAATCTGCCGTGCGGACCGCCCTGCTCTCCCGACGGTGGCGCCCCCTCTGGCGTTGCGTCCCCCTCAACCTCACCGTCGACAGATGCCTCTGCGACGGGGATTGCAAACGCATGGCCACAGTCTCCAAGATCCTTTCATCGCACCCTGGGCCAGCCAGACGCCTTGACATCCGCATGTTCAGTACCAACTGCAAGGTCCAACCCAAGTTCAACGAGTGGTTCTTATCCCTCGCCCTAGATCAGCTCGAGGAGCTCAGCTTTGAAGTTGGACGATGTCGCTCTATGCCGTTGTCCGCGCTCCGCCTCACGCCAACGCTGCACCGCGCCAGCTTCAGCTCCTGCTATCTTCCCCAGATTAATGTCGCACCCGCCCTTCTTCTCCCTCAACTCAAGCTGCTCGACCTCTTTGACGTTGTCATCTCGAAGAAGGCTATGGAGCACCTGCTCCGCAGCTGTACTGCGCTCGAGTACCTTCGTCTTGAGCAGGTCCACGGGTTCATTAGCCTCCGCATCCCCTTGACGAATCTCCGATGGATTTATGTGTCTTGCTGGCCCCGCAACAAGACATCAATTGGGAAGAGACCATTCCAGTTGTTCCACGTTATGGTTATTGAGAATGCGCCTTTCCTTGAGAGATTGTTTGTATCGAATCTAGAAGGTCCAACAAAAATCAGGGTCATTGACGCGCCAAAATTGACAGCGTTGGTGTACTCATCTGCCAAATTCTCCGAACTCTTTATTGGATCCGTAATCATTCAGGTACAGCACTCATCTTCTTCTCCTTCTTCTTGAAATTCACATTTTTAAATTTCTTCTTGATGTATTTACGACCGTCTTCCAGAAAATGATTCCCACAAGCTTGACCCAGTCCATGCGCACAGTGAAGATCTTAGCACTAAAATCTATCAGCCCCAATCTGGATCAAGTTGTTGGATTCCTTACATGCTTTCCATGCACGGAGAAGCTACTCATCGAGGTGAAACTTCTTTCCTATAAGTAAACGGTAATCACAATGTAGCTCAATTTTTTCGTAATTTTCCCAAATTACGATGACAAGTGTAGTGATCAAAACTGCATTTACGCACTGCACCGAAAGAAATGTTTTTAGTATTATTTCTCACGTGAACACCTGCATCGTTTTTATGCCATACTACTACTATAGTAGCCTAGGCTAGTCATAGTGGAAAGTAACTTAGACTACTCCAGTAACTCTATGGTTACCCTAAGAGCAAGTACTACCTCCGTCCTGGTTTACTCTTCCAATTTTGTAGTATCAAAATTTGACCATAGATTTAACTGACAAAATGTTAATGCATGTCACTAAGAACTATATCGTTGGATTCATATTTGAACATAATTTCAAATGGTGTAATTTTTAGTGACATGCATTGGCATTTTCTTAGGTAAATCTATGGTCAAAATTTTATACTAAATATGAGGTAGTATTCCCTCCGTCCCAAAATTCTTGTCTTACATTTGTTTAGATATGGATGTATCTAACACTAAAATGTAACTAGATACATCCGTATTTAGACAAATTTAAGAAAAGAATTTTGGGACGGAGGGAGTACAAAAGTGGGCTATGTAGGCCAAAACATGTGCCAAATTCACTTGTGATGCATTTGGCATCGATACCCCTCCATTGCTCACCTGGTGTCCCAATCTGGATCACCTACTTTGCTCCGGTGCCAAATTAACTCACGCAATGAAAAAACACTGCTTGGGAGAGAGAGAGGACTGAGGCAATAAAAAAACACTTGTTTGGGAGAGTGAGAGGCTGGTGTAGTTGGTTTGATTGATTTGTTTATACATGTGGGTCTGTGTGCACATCGGTGCCAACTCTCTCACATCACGAGAGCGGTGCCAAAATCTTTTGATTTGACATCGATGCATATTATGTGGCATACTTTTGCGAAATATGGCATCGTCCACATAGTGGAAGGCAACAAATGCCCAAGCTCTTCATGTGCTCCTAGTTAAATGAGAGGAAACAGAAAGAGAGAGAGAGAGAGAGAGAGAGAGAGAGAGAGAGAGAGAGTGAAAAAATATCACTAGCCAGCCAACCCTATCGTATGAGCGAATGATATTGGTACCTCTTGATGACACGGCAATCTTATGCAGCCAGCTGCTCTAATATGTTCTCTTCTTTTGCAGATAAAAAAAGACCCGAAAGTGAAAAATGTGCTGCACTATAACAATCTCATCGAATGCCTTGATCTCCATCTTACAGAAATTGATTTGATCGACTACCGAGGCAGCACATCTAAGATTAAATTGGCCAGGTTCTTTGTTCTGGAGGCAAGTGTGCTCAAGGTAATGAGGTTTGGCGTTCTCTGGCGCAACAATGAATGGCGTGCTGATCACCACAAGCGTCTAAGCTTAAATGACAAAGTCTCCGCAGAAGCTGAATTTGTTTTTGAAACATCAGGTGGCCAGAGACTCGAAAACTTATTTGCCCATTAGTAACTTGTCAGGCGGTGGATTTTAGTTTGTATGATAATGCAGCATCCACCTAAAGTAACGAAAGTTCTTACGTAAACTTCCTAGTAATTCCCTCTTCCTAGGTGCAGCATTACTCCTAACATTTGTAATATCAGTTTGAAACTTGTAATATTGCCATGTCCTATTCCTGCGTTTTCAAAATCCTGCAAATCAAACAGGTCTTGAGTTAGTGATGATGTTGTGCCTCCCATCTTTCACCAATAGCCGTCGGATCTAGATCTCACGCGTACAAACCAAGCTTCTCCATTTTTGCAAAAAGATGCCCGTACTTGTTCCCTATTTACAAACAACTCCTTGTCTCTCACAATCAGCCTTATCTCCTCCCCACCACATCTAGAAGGCGGTGGAAAAATCTGGCGCGATGGCCGCTGCCGGAGCCGTCCATCCCCCAATCTTGGTGTTCCGTGCAATGCACAGGCATCTACGCACGGGAAATTATGTCGAACAGGGCTAGTTGTAAGCAGGCTAGCTCTACAACCATGATGATAGTGACTGCAAACGGCGAGGCTGACTATGGTATGCTGAACACGGCGCCTATACTCAGGTGTCATCTCCGGCGCAGGGTCTTGTCACTTCACTGTGAGGAGCAGCACGTAATAATTTGACCAACATGTAGTACAGTGCTAGTACTAGTAGCACCACCGTCTGGATTTAGGAGTACTACCACGTCCATCTGGATTTTAGTATTTGACTAGCAATATCTAGTAGTAATGCATGTCACAAAAAATGTACTACTCCCTCTGTAAATAAATACATGGTGTTTTATTCCTATCGGCGAGAGAACTTAATGTTTTTTTGCTAACTACTAATAGGAATACATGCAATGAACTAAACATTGCATGAACATGTCATGTTTGGTAGTCTCAAGTCATTGAAAGCATGCACGGACCACATCTCTCATTGGTTGATATGTCATGAAATAAGAAACAAGGAGGGAGTTAATGCACCGTGCCTAAGGCTAGCCATAGTGGGGGTAACATAAGTAGTATCATGCACTTGGGACTCGCAAACATGCTTATGTTGCAGGCAATTAAAGAAGAGAGAGATGGTTATAGTAACATAGGTAGATACCGTAACATAATAAATGTGATGCTACTATGTTTCATGCATGGCAATAAATGAGACCACTTATGATACTAATCTATGACACTATGCACTATAAAGATAGTAACATAGACTAGTAACATACGCATGTTACTAGTCTAAGTTACTCTCCACTATGACCAGGCTAAGTGTTTTGGGATTATTTGGTTTTCGTAATGTGACTTACACAACATTTTTGTTTACATGCACATTAACATTTTATTAGTTAAATCAAAGGTCAAAACTTGGCGCAAAATGCAAAGGGGACCAATAAACCAGTAAACATCAAACTTCTCTCATTTGGCCCCAACTAGAGGTCCCGTGAGATGACTATACTGCACCGGCACGAAAGTGGACGCAGCTTCATTGACTTACGGCAACTGCCTTTGGGTGAATGACACGTGGGCCCAGGGGGTGGCTGGCCCACCTATCATACAGCCAAAGGCAGGTGCAGTAGAGGGCCGAGGAGTAGTACGAAATCCTACACACCTACGCACGCTAACCAAGGGCAAGAGTGATCACTTGAATCGCAAGATCAGTTGACCCATGGAGGCGATGAGCGTGAGCATCAGCCGGCTGTGCCAGATGGTCCATGATGCCGGCCTGCTGCCCGGCAACGAGGAACGTCTCCAGGTAGTATTGCTTGAGGCCGCCAGGACGAGGGGCCACTTGGACGACAGCTTCGTCTCCTTGTTCGACGAGGTCCTCGTCGGTTTCCTCGACAAGTTCACCGTCGTCAAGAAGCTCGCGGACGACTTTGACGTAAGCCTCCAGCCGACGCGCCCAGGCTCTGCGATGCCCGCCACCCTCAACGGCCACTATGTTAACAACCTCTTTGACACACTGGTGGCCCTGCGACTACTCGCCGTCGCATCGGAGAATGTCCACCTCGAGGTCGCGCTCGCCGCGCAGCGCCTGGCACAGCAAGACACCATCGACATAATCACCCACATCTACGCGCAAATCGTCCACAAGGACTACTACATGAAAGAGGATGACGATAGGACGCTGGCCTTCTTGGACCGCAGGGCAACCTTTGATGGCACTGTTCAGAAGCACGTTGAGCTCGCCGCCAACGCCGCTGCTCCTCACACGTCGGTTGGTGACCCGGCGCACTAGGGCGTGAGGATGTCGTTGATGGATATGTTTGTATTTTTATCTTTCCGTCAAATCCATGTAGTAGTATATGATACTACAGTAATTATCTTACCTTTCGCATCAACTTCATAATTTTCGTACGTACTCGATGCATGAACGGCGCCAGAACCAAACTTCTCATTACTCTAGGCAAAATTGTTATTTTCTATCTATCGATCGCGCCATGGAGCAGAACCAAATTTTACAAGTTACGAGTTCAAAAGGAAAAGCCTGCCGTGTTCGCGTCGCACACCCACATGGTTGGTCCGGCATGCCGCTCAAGCAGGAATGCGTGCGGTGTTGCATTTTCACTTACAAGTGGGACCATAGTTGAGCAAACCAACTATCGGCAAACCCCCACACCGCCCACCGCGCGATGGCTGAGAAAACATGAGGGAGAAGAGATGGTTGTAGCACAGACTCCAAGAAAATTGGTGTCGGATGGGACTTGTGTTGGTGGCGTGTGCTGTACTGCTAGACGTGAATGATAGTTATGGCCCATGCCAGCCCACTATATCGAGCCTATATCGAGGTACATAGAACAAATTTCCTGCAGTCCATGTTCAGCCCTCCTCTATCTCTCGTCTCAGCCAGCCAGCGGACGGGCGGAGCCCATCGTCTGTTTGCTCACATGCGGTCCCACATGTCAGTGAAAACGCAAGCGGACCCATTGAACCTGCACATCTTTCACCTCGACGTGCTGGTGATGAAAAACAAATCCAAGAAAGATCTTCGGTGGCCGCTTTTGGAGTTACTCAAGAGTGGTAAGATTCTATTTACAGTTTAACCCAAGATGCACATCTCGTGGCTTCAACTACCACTCTATTTTCTTTTATGACACGACCTGGATGCTGGATGTCCCACATGTCGGCAAAAGGAGGAAGAACCCGACCAAATCTTCGGTTGTGCTCTCGGATTAGACTAGTTGTGCTAACTTAAAAATTTTATTGTGTACTCCCTCCGTTCCAAAATACTTGACTTCCATTTGTCCAAGAATGGATGTACCTATATACTAAAACATGTCTAGATACATATATATTTTGACAAATAGAAGGCATGTATTGTGCAACGGAGGGAGTAGAATGGATGCAAGTTTTTGTACTGGGAAGAAGAGTACATCCATATATTGATAGAGCACAATTTAGTAGATGTTCTATCACTTTTAGCTAGCACCAAGGCTATAGATGAGATTAGTGCACTTGTTGATACTCCTACTTGGTATGCGTGTTGCTTCTTAGACGCAGAGAAAAACGGACCGGAGGGAGTACTAGAATAGAGGCTAGACATGAGACTAGATGCGAGGAAGCAACGTCTACTTCTTTACACTCGAAGAAGAAAGAAGCACGCAAGATTGAGCCTCCGCAGATCAACAATGAATGCATCGAGAAGGCACTAATCCAACTTACAGGAGTAGTAAAATGTATTCTTGTGGTTCTTGTTTTCTTTGGTCTTGCTTTTCTAGTCAAAATTATCGTTGGAGTTCGTGCAAAATGGAGGTCCGTTTGGGGTCGCGCATTGCAGTTGGCCTTACAAGTGGGACCGCAGTTAAGGAAACCGACTATCGGCAAACCCCCACCTCGGCCGCCGCGCGATGGCTGAGTTAGAGAAATGATGAGGTTGAAGAGATTGCTCTAGCACGGACTCCAAGAAATATGGTGTCAGATGGAAGTCGTGCTGGTGGCGTGTGCCATACTCCTGGACGTGAATGCTTGTTCTAGCCCATGCCACCCTACTACTCCTACTACTTACTATATAGTACTACTAGTATCGAGGATTCGAGGTGTTGGTTACGTAGTACAATATGGCTACAGTAAAAACACCCGCACAACGCGCGAAGCATGTGAAGCTAGTACAAATAGTGTACTACTATTGTTGATTGGCCTCATTCGATAACCTGTTGCAATGCACGTACAATTATGTATCCGGAAAATATTTTTTTGCCTCATCGCACACAGAAGCAACTCGAAAGCCATTCATAAATTTAGTAAGTTTATCACAGGCATATCATTTTATTACATACAACAGGTCATCAACCCACATCGACAACGAGGATACATTATAAATACTAAAGTTTTCACCACACAACAAATAACAAGGAATGAAATGAACTTCAACTCAACCATTCCTCGGCGTTGGAAACGCTTGCTTTGAACCACAAGTGATTCTCTGGGACGGGGCATCCATTGTCGATCTGGAGACCAACGCAGGACTGATCATCCAGGCTGAAGCGTCCTACTATATCAGTACCAGGGTAGGAAACCACCCAAATGTCTGAGGTATAGACACAGTTGCTTCTCATAAATGGTAGTAACATTGTGTTAACAGCAGTTGGATCGCATTTCACCATCATTGGATAGTTTTGTCCAAGGAAGAGCGAGTTTTCTCCAAGACTATCAATTCTGTACCAGGGAGAAGGAGTTGGCGCTAGCACACTAGTATCCATCCCGAATACCATGCAACGGGTGTTGGAATAGGTCCGGAGAGTGTGACCATGGGAGACTACACCTGCTTCCTTAGCAGTAACATCATTAGTGGGTTGTATACACACGAGAATAGGTGATCCATCGGAATTAGTTGCCAGGCGCCAAATAGTATATGGGCGCTGCTCGTCCTCATGCTCGTGATCATCACCATCGTCATCTCCCCCCCTTGGTTATAAAAATCTTCAAGTATAGGTGGTGGAATGTTCGTAGGACCTTGGAAACACAAGAAGAAGGTTAATTAGTAAAGGGAAACTTGCTAACCCTCATGCATGTGGATGAAACAATTATAATTACGGTGGAAGACAAACGTACCGAAACAACAATTCCATGCAAAAACAGTGCCAGGAGTGGTGGCAGCAAACACAAGGCCCTCGTATTCAATTGCATCACAGTACTCATCTGTGTACAGAAACTGATTTTTGAGCAATATCCATCGAGTCAAACCAGCAAGGACGGCAACAAGCTTGTCGAAGATAGCAACAACTTCATAGTTGTTGTAATTCCAAGAGCGGTTGGGAACTCGAGAAATTGCTATCTTCCGTAGAAGACAGTCACCATGATTGTATTTGAACGTGCGTACAATACCGGTGTGCTCAACCTCTGGGTAGTCTGCTGAGATTTTTGGAAGTGGAACCCGGTCACGAGTGTACACATTCACAAGTTCCCACTCGCAGTTGGACCCAATGTAAACAACCCAATCTCCATTTGTGCCTGCCCAAGCCTTGCCCTCAAGCGATGGCATCTCAACATCATACGTATCATTATCAAGCGGCATCAACTTGAACAGGGTGAGGCCTCCGTCGTGACGGCGCCAATCATCAGGGTCACAGCGAAGAAGATAGGGGAGATCAAACCGCTCCTTGACTCTTGGGTTCCTTGTAATGATGTTATTAGTTGAGTCAAGAATGGGCTTGAACGAACCTGCCATGCTAGCCGAGGTGATGAAGTCGCACCGATCAATGAGTTCCTCCACCATGTCATCTTTCAGATCGGGGCAAGAATAACGGGGTCGTTTCCGTCCTGTTCCCTCCATGGAGAAGATGGTCGAACAATGGCAGAAGAAAGGGTGAAGGGCTGAAGGAAAATGGAGGAGGGAGAGGAAGAGCGTGCGACAGCAGTTCCAAATCGAGAGGGAAAGGCGAAGAGTCGGTGGATGGTTGCCAGTTTGCGATGGTTCACGAAGGGGCGCCCCGGCCTACACGTCGGTTCGGAAATACTCCTACTACTCGCCGTCGTCTCACTGATATGTTGGAACGGGACCACATGTCAACGAAACATGGTGTGTAATTTCTCGTGCAAAATGTGATCTGGCCGCGTTGGCCCGAGGTGCCGCAATAGTTATCGACCTTTATTTTTTTAATGGCGTGCCATTCAGTTTTGAAGCACGACTAATTGGTATTGTACGCAGAGAAAATATAAACTACTCTACCACTACTCCACCTCCAGTACTAGTAGTATAAAAAAGATATATAGGCTGGAGCTTCAGCGCTTTCTTGCCAAGGGTTGCCCACTTGCTTCTCACACTACCACCCTCTCTCCGGATCTAGAAAAGACGGGCCCTCTCTCCCTCCTCACCGGTGGTCACAGATACGCGGGGGAAGAAAAGGACATGCAGCGTTGACGCACTCGTCATCGGCGAGCGAGGTCACGCACTGACGACAAGGCTGTCCTCTCAGACCTAGCGCCCGCGCTGGATGGCCTCCGTCCCCAAGCTCGCTGCCATAGTGTGCGGAGGAGGAGGACCACGAGCGAAGCCACTTCCCGCCGACCCTCAGGTATGCTACCTCTTTTCGAACCATACCCTTGTTCTATTGCCCCATCTGGCACGTCGTTGCATGTGGATCTTTTTCCACTCCACCATCTTCCCAATTTGCTATCCTCTGCTCTGCTTGCCACGCAGACGAAAACCATAATTTGCACTATTAAAGGAAACCCTACTTCATGCAGACTAATCCATGTCTAGGTTGAATAAGGAAAGGAAGGGAGACTGTACTGTCCAAGAGAGTAGGCATCGAACCCGCATCTAGGTTGAAAAGGGGAAAATCAGTAGCTAAGGAACGAGTCTCGTGTCTCTTGGTTGAAGAAGGGTAGAAAGGCATGACAACGCAATGGAGAATGACCAGGTCGATTGGTTTGTTGTCCTCACATAGGAAAAAGGTTGCTAAAGAGAACAAAAATCGGACGTAATCCACATATGTTGTCTGGATATTTGTTGCTCTGGGCAACCATACCTCCCTCACCACTCTGCGTCCGTGGAGGTACATCGTACTGGTGCGCCCACTGTCCTAATGGGCCTCCCATGCTCTTATTGCCACTTTTTTGTTGTTAGTAAAATGCCAGCAGTCAAGTCAAGCAATGCTACTGCTAAAGTGATGCCACATTTAACTAATGCCGCTCTCAGTCTAATGCCACCGATAAATTTAAGCAATGCCATTTAATGTCACTGGATTATTTCAGAGTTAGCTGTTGATTGTGGATGTATTAAAGATTTTTCAACTAAGGCATTCTAATGCTGTTGCACAGCCTGTAATAAACTAACTACTCTACTGTTGCACTAGCCACTGGATTAGTGTATATTTGTAGTATTCGAATGGTGTTGCATTAGCGTATGGACATAAATAAAGTGTGGCAAGCTTTCCCAGATATGTGCTCAAGAAAACTACTACCTGTTTTTCTAAATACTAGACATTTGGGTACTTTAAATTGAACCGCGAAAACGTCTTATATTAAGGAACAGAGGGTGTAGAGTTCACTCAAATTATCCCGGTAAAGCTAGTCACACCTTTGTTAAAATTAATGTTCATTATGTTATCGGAGGAGGTCTGTATGTTTGTCTCTAATACCTGTCGACTACATACCTGACATCATGATGTAATGTTAAGTCATTTCCTTTTGTACAGTGTCACTGAATTGTCAAGGCGGTGATGGCATTTTTTAGTAGAACTGCACAAAATTTGCTTAAAAGAAGAGGAAAGGTCGGGAATGGCTCAGTTTTTCAGAAAAAACTATGTATGCCTTCCTGACATCAGTCGTAGTTACTTTATTTATTCCTTCAAGGTGGTTAGAAATAGTCTTGCTACCTTTTCCCATTAAGAAATTGGAATGCTTATATTTGTGAGTCTATGCTTCAACTAGTGCCACTTTTATAGTAATCACACTTTCAATATCTATGCAAACAGGGATGCTCGATTTTAGTGCAACTGCACAAAAAGTCCAACTGGTTCAACATTAGGAGCATGTTTTTTCCAAACCTTTATATCCAATTGGTGGCACTATGAGCTGTTCATTAGGAAGGTACATGGTTTGCTACTATCTTGGTACTCTTTTTGTATTGTCATTAGATAGTAATACTAGTGGTTTGCATGTGAATTTATTGGCAGGGTGGACCTACATTGGAGGTGCAGGACAGGATTCAATGATTGGATGCTCAATTTCGGTTGTATCGATTTTACCTCTTCCATCACCGCGAACATGGTGTGGTATATGTTTACTAGCTGCTTGATATTTGTGCAGACAGAGATGTCTGCCCGTTGCTATTTGGCAAACAAACAAAGTGTCTGCAATTTTGGTTGAACTGCACAAAAGAATAGTATAGTCACTGCATGCAGTGCCATTTGAAAATAGACACGAAGATTGGATAGTCACTTCATGGACTGCAGAAAAGTAGTACTGTACTATTTACTGTCCAACACTAGGTGCTTCATTGCTTTGGTCTGATTATACAATGGGCATCATTTTCCCTAAGTTAAAGTTTGTATTCCGAAAATAGTCTCGCGGTGTGATCAAGAGAAGACCAAATCATATTGCAGTGGATGTTCCTCCATCATGTGTGGTTCATTCTCATGGTTCCAGCTGTTGGTGAAACCACTTACGTTTGCAAGAGGAATTGTAGACTTCACAAACAAATTTGTCTTTCAGTCTGTACTGAATGTTTGCCAAGAGAAGCATCCATGTTAGTAGGAAGAACAGATGTTTTTTCTAGATCTTTGCTTTTGGAGCTACATATTTGTATATGATCTGTGAATCATTGAGATCTATTAACGTGTTGATCTTATGTATGGGAATCGTACTAGTTAGTTTTAGTTGCAAGTCTTGTGACGCAAGATCCGAAGTGGTTGATCTTTGCTTTTGGAGCTACATATTTGTATATGATCTGTGAATCATTGAGATGCATTAATAGTTACTTATTTCTGTTCGCTCAGTGTTTACAAGTTACTGATCAATCACTAGCTAGCCTACAAATGCGCTTTTGGCAGTTTTATTTGCGATGCAAGATGCGAAGTGGCAGTTTTTTGAATAAAAATGCCTACCTCTGAAGAAACTGACAAGCTACACTATCGATCCTACACGGATAAAAATGCCTACCTCTGAAGAAACTAACAAGCTACACTATCGATCCTACACGGGTAAATAGCGGACCACGCACGTACTACCTCCTTTCCGGTTTGCAGGGCTCAATTCAAGAAACGACATACTCGATCCTACACGAATAAATAGCGGATCACGCATGTACTAGTACCTCCTTTCCGGTTTGCAGGGCTTAATTCAAACCTCTCACCAACCAAGGTCCTCCCTCCATCCGGGTTTATTAGTCCCGTGAGCAAAGCAGCAAGACCAAGGCATGGCAATAATTAATGGCATGCAGAAGTTTAAGCCTAATTAGTTCCAGCGATTTAAGTGGCTGCATGCGTGCCCTCGGCTGCGACTCATTGCATGCTGCTTCGCGTACTACCTGTGAGCGATTCTAAGTGCCTGCATGCAGCCGGCCATAATTAAGGCAGCTAACTGATGTGAAAAAAGATACGCTTTAATTGTTGCGGGCTTTTTAAATCCGTGAAATCATCATTGACAAGGAGGGAGATGATTTGAGTGCACTCGTTTGACCGCCATGTCGGCGTGCGACCTAGACGGGACGGGACGGCATAGTCATAATTTCAGTTTCCCTAGTTTCCCACGGCAAGCTGGCAAGCTAAGCCATTATGCATTGAATTTCGATGACCGTCGCGCTACCTTCCCCCTATAAGTACTGTTTCCCGGCCTTCTCCGGTGCCACCGTGACCCAACTCGCCATATCCTCATAAGCCCCCACCGGCCCGACGTCGCTCGCCACGTCCGCCATGCCCCCGCCCATCCACGGTAGGCGACGCCAGAGGCGGTCACCGCCGGAACTAGTGTTCGGTTTTTCACCGGAAGGCAGACGGAGGGAGGAGGCATTCTATCTGTCTTTAGATGGCAATGCGCAGATCGAGGAGTTGTTGGAGCGCGACCGCATGGCGGAGGAGCAGGAGTTGTTGGAGCGCGACCGCCTGGCGGAGGAGCAGCGTATCGCCGATTTGCGCCGCCAGCGGGACATGGAGCATCAGCGCACCGACGCTCTGAGTCGCGAGCAGAGCGCCCGCAACTGGGCCAACTACGTGGAGGCCGGCGCCCGGCAAATAGTCCTGGAGGCTGTCGGGCACGCACGCGTTCGCGACGCCGATTTTTACTACCAGCTCGTCAAGTGGGTTTCCCGCTTGGAAGTCGAAGCTTTGGTGGACCACGTCGGCATGGAAAGGGCCAACGCGCGTGAGCAATGCGCCCTATCGCACCTCTGGCAAGTCCGAGGCGAGGCACAGGACGCCGATGCCGGCATTTAGCGTGTACCACAGATGGCGGCCGGCTTCGTCTAGTTAGCTAAGAGTAAGTTAGTACTTGTCTAGTGGGAGTAGATAGTTAACTTGGCTATGATGGTTGTCAACATGGAAGTTTAGTACTCTATATGTGGATCAGACCTATTACTTTGCTCTGAATGTTGAACTTTCCGTTTGAACGTATGGAATTGGCTGTTATTTTTTTTAAATGGATTGTATTTGTCCTCCACGGGTTTAGAGGCTGACTTGTGGGCCTAGCAAGTTGATGCGTACACAATTAGGAGATGATTGTACGTGGAGAGGATGACAGTAGGGACCCGTCAAGGTCATGGCAGTACGCAAGCAAGTGCCTCCTTATTTCAAGCCAATAAAAAATGGCTCCTCCTAGTGGATTTCTAACATCTGGGTCCCATGCCATTGTCAACATAGTCAATAAACGAGAGAATTGCACAACGAGCGGCTGACACCAGGGACCCAGCAGCTCGCCCATTTTTTTTTTGGGTTAATTTGATAAATGCCTCCGAGAAATGCCACTACAATTTCCAAACTTTGAAAAATGCCATTTCATGCCATTTCTAGTGGTATTTTTCGAAGTCTGGAGTGGCGTTTTTCAAAGTTTGCAAACTGCAGTGGCGTTTTTCAAAGTTTGCAAAAATTGCAGTGGAATTTTTTAAAGTTTGGAAATTGAAGTGGCATTTTTATGAATCGCCATAATTGGAGTGGCATTTATCTAATTTGTTTTTGAGACGGAAGCAAGGTGTCAACTAGGCTGTGCAGGACACTCTGGCCTGTCTAGACAGCCTTTTCTTTTATGTTTACCACAGACCAGCCCAGTAGTTTTTTTTTCCTTTCTGAAAATGGCTAGCCCAGTTTTTTTGTGATTTGTCAAGTAAGTCGCTTTATCAGGCCTGTTTGGCTGTAAATCTTTCAAGACAAGGAGAGCTTCATTCGGCTGGCCGGGAAAATGGTCTATCAGTAATGAGAAATGGGTTGTACATTTTTAAAACACATTAAACCGGCAATTAGTTTCAAATATCTTTTTTCATTTTGGGATTTTTAAATTGCATTGATTTTATGCATGGACAATTTATTGGATTTTATATTGATATACATTTATCTTTAAAATCAGTCTGAATGTGACTCGAAATTTCGGGATTAAAAACAGTTCAGACCGCACCGACATATGCAAAATTTCGTATAATTTTTTAACCGTGGCCACAATATGGGCTGTAATGCTAACAAAAAGAATATGGGCTCCAAAAAAACCCGTAAGACTTAGCAAATGCGCTATAAACTATTTGAAATAATGGCAGATGGGTTGTATGCTATTTTCCACAGATTTGAGGCTTTCCACAGATAGCATGTATACTGTTGGATGTCCAATCAACGGCCGTCGTGCTTCTTCAATCTTTGCTCTTCCTGATGCAGCCGCTCAAACAAGCGCCGGCGGGACTACCTGCTCCCTCCTCCACACGGCCGGCTGTGCTGCCACGCAGGCCTCACCGCCCCACCGTACTCCCATCGCGGGCCTAGCCATCCCTCTACTCACCCACAGTCCCACACCTGCTGTTATTCTCCAGCGACAGCAGACGAATCAGTAAACCCTCGTACAGTCGTACTCCCCTCCGCGTGGGAAACAACTGTCGAGTCTTCTCTGCTTCCGTGTCGTTCCCTTCCTAGGCCTCGCCGTCGTCCACCGCCCTGGTGCTCTCGGCGTGGCGTGGTCAACGTGGTAAATGATCGACATGCATCTGAAGTGGACTGTACGTGGAGAGGCTGACAGCTGGGTCCACGGCCGCACGCAAGAAAATGCCTCCTTATTACGCGCAAAATAATGATTCCTCCACCTGACATCTGGGATCCACCGAAAGGGCCTCTGTATTTCACGGAAAAAACGTTACCGCCGCTGACAGCTCGGACCCACTAGCTATATCTTCGCACGCAAGGAAGTGCCTCCTTATTACGCCAAAAAAAAAAGAATACTCCCCATACGATGTCCACTAAGTTGACGGGGCCTACTAAGTTAACGGGGACGAAGGGCTTTGTCAACTTAGTCAATATGCATGATTCTAGCTCGACTGACCGTACGATGTCCATCCAACGACCGTAGTGCTTCTTCAACCTCTGGTCTTCTTGCTCCAGCCGCCCAAAGCAGCGCCGGTCGTGCCGCCTACTCCTGCCTCCCGTGGCCGCCTATGCTGCCGCAGAGGCCTCACCGCCTCCATACTACTCCCACCGCTGGCCAGGCCATCCCTCCACTCCACTCACCCACACACCCTGTTATTCTACGGCGATGGCAGCGCAGCCGAACCAGTGAACCCTCGTACTCCTCTCCGCATGGGCATCCACTGTTGCGTCTTCCCCGGCTTCGCGTCGTCCCCTTCCTAGGCCTCACCGTCGCCGTGGTGCTCTCGGCGCAGCGTGGTCAATGTGGTCAACGACCGAATTCCATCGGAAGAATACTGTACGTGAAGAGGCTGATAGCTGGGTCCACGGCAGCCGCAAGGAAGTGCCTCCTTATTACGCGGAAAATAATTATTCCTCCACCTGACAGCAGGGACCCACCGAACGGGCCAGCAGTATTTCGCGAAAAAAAGGTTTGCCCCTGACTGCTGGGACCCACCCGACGGGCCACCATATTTCACGAAAAAAACGTTCCCCCTGCTGTCATCTTGGACCCACCGGAAGTGCCTCCTTATTACGCACAAAAAAAATTAATACCCCCCTGCTAGCTGGGACCCACCTTTGTGGGAGGCTGACTTGTGGGCCTACTAAGTTGACGGGGACGGAGGGTTTTGTCAACTTAGTCAATATAAACGATTCTAGCTCCAGTGACCGTATGATGTCCATCCAACGACCGTAGTGCTTCTTCAATCTCTGGTCTTCTTGCTCCAGCCGCCCAAAGCAGCGCCGGTCATGCCGCATGCTCCTGCTTCCCTTGGCTGGATGTGCTGCCGCAGAGGCCTCACCGCCCCCTACTATTCCCACCGCTGGTGAGGCCCTGCGGCGACGGCAGCCTCACACCACAGCCGAACCAGTGAACCCTTGTACTCCTCTCCGCGCGGGCTTCCACTGCCGCGTCTTCCCCGGCTCCCCGTCGTCCCCTTCCTAGGCCTCGCCGTCGTCCACCGCCCTGGTGCTCTCGGCGCGGCATGGTCAACGTGGTCAAGGAACGACTTTCATCGGACGTGGACTGTATGTGGAGAGGCTGACAGCTGGGTCCACGGCCGCAGCAAGGAAGTGCCTCCTTGTTACGTGGGAAATAATTATTCCTCCACCTGACAGCGGGGACCCACCGGACGGGCCACCGTATTTCGTGAAAAAAACATCTCCCCCCTGACTGCTGGGACCCACCAGCTGCACCTTCGCACGCAAGGAAGTGCGTCCGGGCAAAAAAAATGATTCGCCCTCCTAACTGCTGGGACCCACCAGCTACATCTTCGCACGCAAGGAAGTGCGTCCGGGCAAAAAAATGATTCTCCCCCCTGACTGCTGGGACCCACCAGCTACATCTTCGCACGCAAGGAAGTGCGTCCGGGCAAAAAAAATGATTCGCCCCCCTGACTGCTGGGACCCACCCGCTACATCTTCGCAGGCAAGGAAGTGCCTGACAGTCGGGACCCACCTAGTCGAAGCGTACGTAGCGTTGTCATTCTGGTCGCGAACGTGTACGTACATACTGGTCGATGTAGAGGCGTGCATGTGTTGTAGTAGAGGCGTCCACGTGTCGTAGTAGAGGCGCACACGTAGCATGTACACATACGTATAGTGGCGAGGGTGCAAGAAAGAAAATACGGCCACGTACGTACATACGGGCAGGGTCTCGAACGCCTACTCGCGCATACGTACATGGCTGGGTCAGAACGGAGAAACAGCGTCGTCGTCGTGTTCATGGGGAGCCAACTGGCTGGGTCGGAACGGAATGCGTGGTCGTGTTCATTGGGAGGGCTTGGACAGAACAGGCGATGGAAACGAGGTCTGGCGTACCGCACAACGGAGGAAATGAACCTCCTACGTTCGGAACAGGGGCATGTTGATCGGGAGGGGTGTGGCGTACCGCACAACAGAGGAAACGGACCTCCTACGGTCGAAACGGGGGTCCTGTTGATCGGGAGGGGTGTGGCGTA